>NC_134362.1:192747470-192787470 GCF_048569485.1 Anomaloglossus baeobatrachus | reverse complement strand
GGTACAGATGGGACATGGAGAGGTGTCAGCATACCGCGCCTAATCAGGGGGTACAGATGGGACATGGAGAGGTGTCAGCATACCGCGCCTAATCAGGGGGTACAGATGGGACATGGAGAGGTGTCGGCATACCGCGCCTAATCAGGGGGTACAGATGGGACATGGAGAGGTTTCGGCATACCGCGCCTAATCAGGGGGTACAGATGGGACATGGAGAGGTGTCAGCATACCGCGCCTAATCAGGGGGTACAGATCGGACATGGAGAGGTGTCAGCATACCGCGCCTAATCAGGGGGTACAGATGGGACATGGAGAGGTGTCAGCATACCGCGCCTAATCAGGGGGTACAGATGGGACATGGAGAGGTGTCAGCATACCGCGCCTAATCAGGGGGTACAGATGGGACATGGAGAGGTGTCAGCATACCGCGCCTAATCAGGGGGTACAGATGGGACATGGAGAGGTGTCAGCATACCGCGCCTAATCAGGGGGTACAGATGGGACATGGAGAGGTGTCAGTTGTCGCGGGCGGAGGAGGGGACGCTACGCTCTCCCACTGCTCGGGTCCGGCTGCTGCCGCCGCTGCTCGGTGGTGGCTCGAGCGGTGGGCCGGATCCCGGGGACTCGAGCGGCGTTCCTCGCCCATGAGTGAAAAGGGTGGGGATTGGATTGTGGGGATTTGGTTATTGTCCGTGACACCACCCGCGGTTGTGGTGAGATTGGTGACACCACCGCTGCTCTGGACGGGGATCCCGGGAGCGATGACAGGGAGCAGCCTGGATGTTAGTTCTCCCCTCCGTGGGTAGGGGGGTTGGTTGTCCCGGGGCCCGGTGATGGGGTAGGGATGGATTGCAGGCGGGTTACGGGGCCTGGTGAGGTGCAGGGTCGCGGGGGCAGCGCTGTGCCGCACGGCACGGTGGTACTCACTCAGCCAATAATGAATGCAAAGCCTCCGGTCAAACAAACGGCTGGATGGACGGGTCCCACAGGCGGTTGCGGTGTTTTTCCCCTGACCCAGTTTGGTAGTGTAAGTCCTTTCCTGCACATTCGTGTACGCTCCTCCTGTGCTCCGGTTTCCAGCTGGTTCCCTGGTTCTGTACCGGTGGGCCACCGCCCAACCCCGGCTACTACGGTTCCACCAAGACTGTCTTCCCGGCTCCCGCAGATGGCCACTACCGTCTGCCTGACTGCTGCACGAGGGCCCTAGGCTCCAACCTAGGCCCCAGTCTGCGTCTGCCTCTCTGCAGACCTCCTCTCTCTTCCTCTGCCTGGACTTGTCTGAACTTGTTTCCTGCCTCAGGCCAGCTAAACTCCTCGGTGGGCGTGCCCATCTGCCTGACTCCGCCCACCTGGTGTGTCTGTCTGAACCCGAGGAAGAAATCAGGTCTCACTGGGGATGACTACTGTGAACTGCTGAGGGTGGGGGTGTGTGTGTGTTGTGTTACCTGTGGCCCCTGGCTTGTCCAGGGCGCCACATTCCCCCTTAGTAAAATGCAGACCGTCCGCGGGCTGCCCGTCCATCACGGCTTTATTTTTCACAAACTGAAAAAGAATAAAACATTATTTTTTTTTAAACATTTTCACAAATGCATTATTTTTTTTTTTTTTTTACAACTGCCTTTACGGGAAGCATATCACCTCAACCGTTGCAACAACAATACACTTTTAATAATAATAACGGAACGGGTCCTTCAGTCACCCACCCAAACAACCTGGCCCTGATGCTGCCCCTAGAAAGTGGGCAGCACCCCTTGACACCAGTCCAGGACCAGGCTGCCCAGATTCGTTAACGAGATGGGTACTTCGCTGCCATTGCGGCCGGGCGGACTGCCGGAGCCGTCGTCATCAGCGGTGCGGCCGGGATGGAAGCCGGGACTGGTGGCAGGGTGGTGACAAAGGTAAGGCCTGAGGACCCCAGGTCTGGGCCCTCCCTCACAGACGCTGCGAGCTCCGCTACCAGTGACAGGGGTAATGGGTCGGTCAGGGCGTTGGTTGCGGGCACGGGCACTGAGGTTTCAGCGGTGCCGGACGGACGGGACATCTCGTGCAGCGGTGCTCCAGGAACCAAATACTTGCAGAGTCCTGGCGTCCCTGCTTCCACAGCCGCGGTTCACATGCGGCTAGACGCCGTCCGTCCCCCTTAGTCTTTTTCCGGCTCCTCCTCTACAGGGGCGGGGCTCCGGCCTTCACGCCTCCACTGCTCGGGAAGACGCTCGAGTGGGGATTTTTCATGCCCAAAATGGCGGCTTCTCAAAATTTTTGGCCGGACACCTCCGGCGGTCACAAGGCGCACCTCTACCAGACGGCAGAGCGGTAAGATCCTGTTCGTGACGCCAAGTTGTCGCGGGCGGAAGAGGGGACGCTGCGCTCACCCACTGCTCGGGTCCGGCTGCTCTGCTGCTGCCGCTGCTCGGTGGTGGCTCGAGCGGTGGGCCGGATCCCGGGGACTCGAGCGGCGTTCCTCGCCCGTGAGTGAAAAGGGTGGGGATTGGATTGTGGGGATTTGGTTATTGTCCGTGACACCACCCGCGATTGTGGTGAGATTGGTGACACCACCGCTGCTCTGGACGGGGTTCTCGGGAGCGATGACAGGGAGCAGCCTGGATGATAGTTCTCCCCTCCGTGGGTAGGGGGTTGGTTGTCCCGGGGCCCGGTGATGGGGTAGGGATGGATGGCAGGCGGGTTACGGGGCCTGGTGAGGTGCAGGGTCGCAGGGGCAGCGCTGTGCCGCACAGCACGGTGGTACTCACTCAGCCAATAATGAATGCAAAGTCTCCGGTCAAACAAACGGCTGGATGGATGGGTCCCACAGGCGGCTGCGGTGTTTTTCCCCTGACCCAGTTTGGTAATGCAAGTCATTTCCTGCACCTTCGTGTACGCTCCTCCTGTGCTCTGGTTTCCAGCTGGCTCCCCGGTTCGGTACTGGTGGGCCACCGCCCAACCCCGGCTACCTACGGTTCCACCAAGACTGTCTTCCCGGCTCCCGCAGACGGCCACTACCGTCTGCCTGACTGCTCCAACCTAGGCCCCAGTCTGCGTCTGCCTCTCTGCAGACCTCCTCTCCCTTCCTCTGCCTGGACTTGTCTGAACTTGTTTCCTGCCTCAGGCCAGCTAAACTCCTCGGTGGGCGTGCCCATCTGCCTGACTCCGCCCACCTGGTGTCTCTGTCTGAACCCGAGGAAGAAATCAGGTCTCACTGGGGATGTCTGCTGTGAACTGCTGGGGGTGGGGGTGTGTGTTGTTACCTGTGGCCCCTGGGTTGTCCAGGGCGCCACATCAGCATACCGCGCCTAATCAGGGGGTACAGATGGGACATGGAGAGGTGTCAGCATACCGCGCCTAATCAGGGGGTACAGATGGGACATGGAGAGGTGTCAGCATACCGCGCCTAATCAGGGGGTACAGATGGGACATGGAGAGGTGTCAGCATACCGCGCCTAATCAGGGGGTACAAACGTGCCAAAATTGCCACATTATATGTAAAGTGATAAGCTGATTGCAGAGGAGCGGTGCAGAGCTCCCCTGTTATTAGGAAATCGCGTTTATTGCAAATCTGATCCAAAATGTTTTAAAAGAACCAAACACTAAATCTTGTTATAATTTGCTAAATAATAAGGGAAAATTCTGAGTTTACTTTCTGTTTACACTGTATATACACCTTATATTGTATACATCAGATGTGGCCATGGGGAGGGGGGAGGCTTTTACCCGACAGAGGCCAAAGCCACAGGGGCTCCTCTTCACTTCCGAATTTTCCTCTTTATCCTCCAAGAGCAGTATATTATTATTATTATTATAATAATAATTATTTTTTCGTTTTAAATGTATATCTATGTATTGCAGATTGTTTCTTTTGCAATACGAGCTGTACTTTTTATTGCTACTATTTCGAGATACATGTAGTGTACAGGTAGTGAGTCGGCAGCTCCCGGCGCTGGTGGTGGGGCGGCGGCTCCCGGCGCTGGTGGTGGGGCGGCGGCTCTTGGCTCTGGGGGTGAGGCGGAAGCTCCCGGCTCTGGTGGTGGGGCTGCAGCTCCCGGCTCTGGTGGTGGGGCGGCGGCTCCCGGCGCTGGTGGTGGGGCGGCAGCTCCCGGCTCTGGTGGTGGGGCAGCTCCCGGCTCTGGTGGTGGGGCGGCAGCTCCCGGTGCTGGTGGTGGGGCGGCAGCTCCCGGCTCTGGTGGTGGGGCGGCGGCTCCCGGCTCTGGTGGTGGGGCGGCGGCTCCCGGCGCTGGTGGTGGGGTGGCGGCTCCCGGTGCTGGTGGTGGGGCGGCAGCTCCCGGCTCTGGTGGTGGGGCGGCAGCAGCTCCCGGCTCTGGTGGTGGGGCGGCAGCAGCTCCCGGCTCTGGTAGTGGGGCGGCAGCAGCTCCCGGCTCTGGTGGTGGGGCGGCAGCAGCTCCCGGCTCTGGTGGTGGGGCGGCAGCAGCTCCCGGCTCTGGTGGTGGGGCGGCAGCAGCTCCCGGCTCTGGTGGTGGGGCGGCAGCAGCTCCCGGCTCTGGTGGTGGGGCGGCAGCAGCTCCCGGCTCTGGTGGTGGGGCGGCAGCAGCTCCCGGCTCTGGTGGTGGGGCGGCAGCAGCTCCCGGCTCTGGTGGTGGGGCGGCAGCAGCTCCCGGCTCTGGTGGTGGGGCGGCAGCAGCTCCCGGCTCTGGTGGTGGGGCGGCAGCAGCTCCCGGCTCTGGTGGTGGGGCGGCAGCAGCTCCCGGCTCTGGTGGTGGGGCGGCAGCAGCTCCCGGCTCTGGTGGTGGGGCGGCAGCAGCTCCCGGCTCTGGTGGTGGGGCGGCAGCAGCTCCCGGCTCTGGTGGTGGGGCGGCAGCAGCTCCCGGCTCTGGTGGTGGGGCGGCAGCAGCTCCCGGCTCTGGTGGTGGGGCGGCAGCAGCTCCCGGCTCTGGTGGTGGGGCGGCAGCAGCTCCCGGCGCTGGTGGTGGGGCGGCGGCTCCCGGCGCTGGTGGTGAGGCGTAGCTTTCTTGAAAAGATGGGTTTTCAAGTTCCTTTTAAAGTTTTAAGTGTAGCAGATAATCGGACGTGTTGGGGCACAGAAATCCAGAGGATGGGGGCTTCTCTGTAGACGTGTTGGATGAGGAACAAATAAGCGTGGAGTAGACACAGGCTTCTTAGAGGTTAAACTGTTGCGATCAGATGTGGCTCTGATCACAGCAGATAGACTCGTGTGACTGTATAGCTGATCCTGAGCCCTCCATACATTGTCTGCACATCTCCCTCATGTGATTGTTTGTGCCTGTTTTTTCTAGTTAGTTTTTTGGGGGGTTTTTGTGCGTGGTGCAGTTCCCTCTTGCGGCAGCTAGGGGCACTGTTGCTCTCCCGGCCTCTCGCTAATGCAGGTCAGCAGCAAAAAAACTAACAAACTTCAAGAACCTTCCTAATAAAATCTTTATTTTTCTTTGCAGATATGAGTCCTTAGTTGGCAGCATCGGAAAGAAATTTGCCAAAAAAAGAGACCATAAAGCAATCGAGGCTCAAGAACATGACCATAGTAACGTCAAAAGCCATAAAGTGAAGAAAGCCTTTATCAAGCCTCAGGACTGAGCTGCTGCAGAACATCAAGGACTGTTTGAGCCTGTGTGTAGATCTGACGAATGTACAGTTTATTTTAATTGTTTTATTATTTTTTATAAAAATTCTATGAGCTGTAAAACAAATGCACACCTTCTGTGGACTTGGCTCTGTAATGTGAGCGACAAGATTTTAAGACGGGGGTGATTTTTCATAATTTGTGTCTGGGTTTGCAGCTGAATTTCATTTGCTTAATTGGGGCTGAGCTGCCTCATACGGACCATGGACACGTGTGGCGCTGGTCATGGAAGAAAAAGGACATTTCTTAAAATTGCATCTAACTATTTTAATGTCTTGAGTACATTACATCATATATTAAATCCAGAGCTGCACTCACTATTCTGCTGGTGCAGTCACTGGGTACATACATTACATTACTGATCCTTTACTGGTCCTCAGTTACAGCATGTAGTATACCACAGAGCTGCAATCATTATTCTGCTGGTGAAGTCATTGTGTACATACATTACATTACTTATCCTGTACTGATACTGAGTTACCTCCTGTATTATACTCCAGAGCTGCACTCACTATTTTTGCAATCACTGTGTACATACATTACATTATTGATCCTGTACTAATCCTGAGTTACCTCCTGTATATACTCCAGAGCTGAACTCATTATTCTGCTGGTGCAGTCACTGTGTACATACATTACTGATCCTGAGTTACATCCTGTATTATACTCCAGAGCTGCACTCACTATTCTGCTCGTGCAGTCACTGTGTACATACATTAATGATCCTGAGTTACCTCCTGTATTATACTCCAGAGCTGCACTCACTATTCTGCTGGTGCAGTCACTGTGTATATACATTACATTACTGATCCTCAGTTATATCCTGTATTATACTCCAGAGCTGCACTCACTATTCTGCTTTTGCAGTAACTGTGTACATACATTACATTACTGATCCTGAGTTACCTGCTGTATTATACTCCAGAGCTGCACTCACTATTATGCTGGTGCAGTCACTGTGTACATACATTACATTATTGATCCTGAGTTATAGCTTTGCTTCCTACAGAGCAGCGTTGACAATCTTGCTGGTTTCAGAGCTAAAATCTCCCAGCATTCCTGGTCTCAATGTTTAAAATGAAACCTCCCTTGCTCTGATGTGAAGTCTTCACATTTGGCACTTTGGAGTATTCTGATACTAGAGAAATACACAGCAGCCCTAATCCATTGTTGTAGCTCAGCTAAGGTGTTAGAGATCTGCTGACAAGAAGCCTAATGACTGGTTTTAACTAGAAACCAGCAGAATTATCAATGCAGCTCTGAAGTATAATTTAGCCTAAAATATAGGGTCATCACTTGTAATGTAAAAGTCCGGATCCGCGCTGTTTCAAATGTACCCAAGGGCCGGGTCCGGAATTCTCATTGAATTCTGGGCATTTATCTGGATCCGGCACTTGGGTGATGCAAAAAAAAAAAATAATAAAGCACGTTATAATTACCGAGGCTCCGACGTGGCTCTAACTGCTCCTGCGGCCCCTCATTCACTTCTGGGGCCGAGCATTAGCCTTCATGCATATGCACTGCTTTCCCCGCCCATCAGTGTCTGTGATTGGTTGCACTCAGGCACACCCCCACTCTGAGTGACAGCATGTCTGACGGTTCCAATCACAGACCCGGTCTGCGGGTCTATATCATACAGTAAATATAAATATATTTAAAAAAATGGCGTAATGTTCCCCCATATTATGATGCCCAGCACAGATAAAGGCTACGGCTGCATGCTGCAGCCCCCAGCTGTGCGCTTATCTTGGCTGTGTATCAAAATAGGAGGAACCGCATGCAACTTCTTTTTTTTTTTTCATTTTTTATTAAATAATTTTAAAAAATAAAACAACACAGCTTGCGTTCCCTCTCCCTCCTTCCCCCCCAATTTTGATACCCAGCCAAGATACAGCCTGACAGCTGTGGGCTGGTATTCTCAGGCTGGGGAGAACTGTGCTTATTGAGCCCCCCCCAGTCTAAAAATAGCAGCCTGTAGCTGCCCAAGATTGTCACTTCTATTAGCTGTGGCCATGCCAGCACTTTTTTGTGGTGAAACAGGGTGGGTTTTCTTTATCTTTTATTCCAAATAAAGGATTTTTTTGGTGTTTGTGTTTTATTTACTTTCACTTACAGATTAGTAATGGAGGGGGGTCATCTCATAAACCCTCCCAGTACTAATCTAGGGCAGCTCTGGTTCGTTATTAACCCCTTATTACCCTGATTGCCACCACACCAGGGCAATCAGGAAGAGCCGTATAAAGTGCTGGGATTGTCATGTCTAATGGAAGTGACAATCCTAGGCGGCTGCAGGTTGCTATTTTTAAGCTGGGGGGGCCCAATAAGCCCCCAGCTGTCTGGCTTTATCATGGCTGGGTATCAAAATGGGGGGGAACCTCACACGTCGTTTTTTTTAAATTATATAATTTATAAAAAAAAGCTGCATGCAGTTCCTCTTATTTTGATTCACAGCCAAGATAAGTGCACGGCTGGGGGCAGCAGCCTGTAGCCGTGGGTTTTATCTGCGCTGGGTATCTTAATCTGGGGGGACCTTACGCCAAATATTTTATTTTTATACCACGATAGATGCAAGTAATGTCTGTGATTGTAAGCAGTCCGGATCATTTGTACATTAGCAGCACTATAGGGCAGCAATACATCCTAAGGGGTAATAGAAATGCATTGAGGAGCCGAGGGTCACAATTCATATATCATGTGCAGAAACGCGTCAGCTCATTAAATATTTCTATTGAAGTTTTGATCTGTGGTCGAGTATTATTTTTTTTCCCTTCTCTCTCTCGTGTCCTTTTTATAGATAACTTATTTCTAAGATTTGTTGGTGTGTGTGGGGGGGGGGGGGGTGTCCAGCGTCTGCAGCCCACCTTTGAACCTGAGATTGATGGTGCCGGAGTACGGATTCCCTTCCATGTTTTCCCTATGCAGTGATGCTCCTGGCCACCCACTGTGCAGGAAACTGGATCCTGTGCAGAACAAAAAGTCGGCAAAAGATGTTAAGGCAACATTACTACCCTTTAATTCCCTCCCAAGGTTGGCCGATCATCATTGATACCCTGTTCCTTTTATAGATGGAATTAGCACCCTGTGCCCGACATCCTGGGCATCTTTGACCTTACTAGGTCCCAGAACATCATGATGTTGCTTGTGTCCTAATCACCAGGCCTCACACACCATGTGGGGCTTTATATTCTGTGTAATACTCCCCCACCCCCCACCATCACTGATTGTCATCTTTCTGCCTATGCACAGTGTACACAAGAAGCTGCCAATCAGTGGTGTGGGTGGGGTTATACACAGGTCTGCATTTGTACAGCAATGTGACTACTCGTTGCCTTAAAAACATCAGTTTTTCTAAGTTCTTTCTTTTAACGTTCGTCAGTTCGATCTCGAACCATGGCGATTTGATGGATGAATGCTCTGTAGAAAAATCGATCTTGTGCAGCCTAGATAGGTCCACCAGGGTCCACTCTGCCTAGACGGGTCCACCAAGGTCTACTCTGCCTAGACCGGTCCACCAAGGTCTACTCTGCCTAGACTGGTCCACCAAAGTCTACTCTGCCTAGACAGGTCCACCAAGGTCTACTCCGCCTAGACAGGTCCACCAGGGTCTACTCCGCCTAGACAGGTCCATCAGCGTCTACTCCGCCTAGACAGGTCCACCAGGGTCTACTCCGCCTAGACAGGTCCACCAGGGTCTACTCCGCCTAGACAGGTCCACCAGGGTCTACTCCGCCTAGATAGGTCCAGCAGGGTCTTTCTTTTAATGGCCTTCAGCTCGATCTTTAGCCATGGTGACTTGGTAGAAAGATCAATCTTGTGCAGCCGAGATAAGTAGACCAGGGTCTTCACCACCTAGACAGGTCGACCAGGGTCTTCTCCGCCTAGACAGGTCCACCAGGGTCTTCTCCGCCTAGACAGGTCCACCAGGGTCTTCTCCACCTAGACAGGTCCACCAGGGTCGTCTCCGGCGTTAACTTGACATTATCAAGCCATTGGGTTGCTTGGTCTGACTCTTCACCTTGTTCCTTCTATTTTTACGACCATGATGTTTTTCTCCAGTGATTGCTCTCTGGAATTATCAGATGTATAAGTAACCAATTCTATCAAACCGGTGATACTGAAACTGCGTGAGGAAGGCTGAGGATCTGCCAAACTGCTACAAAGGTGAGGTTGTGGAAGGCAGGTTGCCCACTATGGGAAAAGTGAGCACAACAACATGATACAAGGTAGTTATACTGCATCAGCAAGGTCTCTCCCAGGAAAAGATATCCAAGCAGACTGGGGTGTCAGGATGTGCTGTTCAAGCTCTTCATGGCCCCCTTCACACGCATGTGAAAAACACGTGCCTGTCTTATGTTCCGTTTTTTGGGTCCGTGTTCCGTATTTTATGTCCGTTTCTCCGGTACGTGTGACATCCGTGTGATGGCGTATGCTAGCAGTGTGTGCATGTGGAATGTCCGTGTGTGCGTGAGATACGTACATGTAATGTCCGTGTGTTGTCCTTATGAAATGTTCCGTGTGTGATGCACAATGACGTTGCTACATACCCGCTGACAGCAGACAGCGACGCGCGATGAGAATGAACTCGGGTGAACTTCACCCGACTTCATTTTCATACCACGGCTCTGTCTGTGTGTGGTGTACTGATTAGCGGTCACCCGTGCAGGACTCACCGGTGACCTGTAATCCCCTGAGTGACTGAAGTGAGCAGCGCGATTAGCGCTGCCGTCACTCAGGTTACCCGCGGCCAGCTGGAGTCCTCCACCCGAGACCAAAACTCACCTGTGACTTTATCGATGATCGCGCAGCTCACTTTAGTCACTCGGGCAACTTGCTGTCTGGAGGATCCAGCGGTGGCCGCGAGTAACCTGAGTGACGTCATCGCTGATCGTGCTACTCACTTCAGTTGCTGTGTGGTGCTGGCAGGAGCTGCGGTGTTCTACTGCAGCTCTTGTCAGCTTCATGTAGCAGAGCTGAGAGCGTCGCGGGACCTCTGTGGATTACACCGGACATGGAGGGGTTTTTGGGGCTTAATAAAGTGGTGAACGAGGGTGTTTATTATTGATTATTATTTCTAATAAAGGATTTTTTCACTGTGTGTGTTTATTTACTTTAACTTACAGGTTAATCATTCAAGGTGTCTCGGGGAGATGCCTGCCATGATTAATCTTGGACTTAGTGGCAGCTCTGGGCTGCTGCCATTAACTCCTTATTACCCTGATTGCCACCGCACCAGGGCAATTCGGGATGAGTCGGGTACAGCCCCGGGACTGTCGCATCTAATTGATGTGTCAATTCCGGGCGGCTGCTGGCTGATATTCTTAGGCTGGGGGGCTTCCCATAACATGGAGCTCCCCATTCTGAGAATACCAGTCTTCAGCTGTGTGGCTTTACCCTGGCTGGTATCCAAACTGGGGGGAACCGCACGTCGTTTTTTTTTTTTTTTTTAATTATTTATTTTTTTTACTGCTCGATATTGACATGCCCACCGGCGGCTGTGATTGGTTGCAGTGAGTAGCTGTCACTCAGCGTGGGGGCGTGTCTGACTGCAACCAATCATAGGCGCCGGTGGGCGGGGAAAGCAGGGAATACGAGATTGAATAATGGGTGGCTGGCATTTTCAAAATTTTAAAAGCCGCCGGAGCTTTTTTAACAGCTGTGCAGCGCCGCGCCCGTGATCGGGGATCTGTGAGTATGAGAGGGGGGGAGAGACTGATCGACGGACTGAGGGAGATTGACTGACATACACAGAACAAAAAGATTCACCAACATCGCTTCAAAAAAGCACAAAACGGACACGGACATGCATCCGTGTCACGTACGTGTGATCACGGACCCATAGAGTTTAATGGGTGCGTGTGTGCGTGTTCCGTGAGGAAAACGGACATGCATCCGTGTAATACGGACAAACATGTATCAAGCACACGGACACACGCACCGTATGGAAAAACGCACGTGTAACTCCATACATTGAATAACATTGGAGTACGTGTGTCCGCCGTGTCTCCGGTACGTGCAGGAACGGACCTAACACGTACCGGAGACACATGCGTGTGAAGGGGGTCTAAAAAAATGCCAAAAATGGACAATATTAAGATCTGTAGACTCCATGGTCGACCAAGGAAACTTAGTGCAGCAGATGAAAGACTCCTAAATCGGTAAATATCCAGCAGTGCCATCAGCTCAGAACTAGCAACAACTATGGAGGCTCCTGCAAGATTAGGGCATGATTTTGGCAAATAGAGTTGAAGATTTGGTCTGGATTAATAATGCCCTCAATCCTAAGAAATACAGATCATTATCCACCATATAATACCACCAGGAAGGCGTCTGATTGGCTCTAAATTTATTCTGCAGCTGGACAATGATCTCAAACATCCAGCCAGTGCCTTGCTAGATTAGTGGAAACATAGAGCGTTTATTGTTGCTATTAATTTTTTTTCACACCTTTTTATGAATCTCCTCTTTTCGTTTCTTTCAGAAGAAGCCAAGTAGAGGACGCCGTCTAATTTTAGCTTAATAAAAGCCCTTGAAGCTTCAGAAAGCCGGCAACATGTCCTAAAACAATGGCCACATTGTGTTCTTTTGTTGTTTTGCTGCTTTATTTTTTTCTTTTAAGATGGAGACGACGTTTTCGCTCATTGTTTTATGGAAAGTTAATCGTGTACTTTATAAAAAAAGGACGAGCGGCATTTAGCAACCGATGCCTTGTTTTGTACAACAAACGATCTTGGTGCTGTTAAGTGGTGCGGTGATTGGCAGTCGGGCATTCATCGTGTATCTAATTGTGTTTTTCTTTATTTCCAGATGATACGGCGTATAATACCAGCAAGCACTTTGGTTTCAAGTACGTATTTCAGAGAACATATCTGCTTCTTCCTTATCTCCTCTCTCTCTCGAGTGATTTTGTCATGTTATGATTTGATATCATGCGTTAGCGCGGATGCATTTTTGCATATTGAGCTTAGCTGGAGGAAAATGACTCATTGTATGCAGAAATGTATTAGAATAGAGATATTTAATAAACAAGCAGTAAAAAAAAAAATTTAAAGGGTTAATTTTCATTTTCATAAATGGGTATCGTTGGATAGAGCTTGTAAATACAAGCAATTTTGCAATTTACTGTTTGTTAAAATATCCAACCGTTCCCGAGATACTAACACTTTTCTTTTGTCTATAGCTCGTTTCCTTGGAGACCGACCTCCACTGCTAGACTGTAAACTATGCCCAGTATGTGCAAGCACTTTTTCTCATTTTTTTGTTGAGCGTGTAAGTGCAGTTTTGAAGTTGGCCACGATCGATGAAACACTCTGATACTTCCTAATCCTGCCCAGCTTCAACCCACTGCTTACAAGCTAGGCAGCAGTGGTGGTCGGTCTCCTAGGCAACGAGCTGCAAACAAAAGAAAAGTGTTAATATCTCAAGAACGGCTGCAAATTTTAACAAGCAGTAAATTGCAAAAGTGCTTGCTTTTACAAGAACTATCCGATAATACCCATCTTTGAAAATGGGTGAAACCCTTTAAGGACTTGTTTTGGAGGGTACAAATAACTAATTGCAGTTAATATATGAGCAAATGCCACAGTACTAAGCACAACAATGGTGGTAATAGCACCAAAATAGCCCCTTGCCTCATAGGAGGTCAGTGCTTTCCTAAGCATGGAGTTTGATAGTTGGGGGCAGCTCATCTCAGGGCAGGACCTTCATGTTTCATCTCCGATGCTTGTTTTTCTTATTACCCTAATGCAAAGATGGCTTATACATAAAGATATAACTCTGAGTTTGGCATCCTTAAAGGGGAAAGGTACAACTAATTTTAATTTTACTAAACAGGGGAAAAGTAATGCACCAAGGTGGAAGCGTTACAGTTCCTTTCTAGTGAAGCTAGTGCTCATGTCTACTGGTTTCAAGGCCACATCTTATAGCAAGCTAAGCTATTCACGAATTGTAGGTGATTCTACTACAAGCTGAACAAACACTATTTCAGAATTATACATTGATTTAATTCTGCAACTTGGATTTGTGGGTGAGGCTTAGGGGAAGGAGCAAGACACAAGAATTGTCTTATTGGTCTGACTTTGACCCTTGTGCCTAGTCTGACTTTGACTCGTGTGCCTAGTCTGACTTTCACCCTTGTGCCTGGTCTGACTTTGACCCGTCTAACTAATCAGACTCTGACACATGTGCCTAGTCTGATTTTGATCCATTTGTCAGGTCTGAGTCGGAAACCTTGAGCCTGGCCCAAGTCGGAACTCTCGGACTTGGCCCGAGTCGGAACTCTCGGGCTTGGCCCGAGTCGGAACTCTCGGGCTTGGCCCGAGTCGGAACTCTCGGGCTTGGCCCGAGTCGGAACTCTCGGGCTTGGCCCCAGTCGGGACCCTCGGGCTTGGCCCCAGTCGAGACCCTCGGCCCAGGCCCCAGTCGGGACCCTCGGCCCCGGCCCGAGTCGGGACCCTCGGCCCCGGCCCGAGTCGGGACCCTCGGCCCCGGCCCGAGTCGGGACCCTCGGCCCCGGCCCGAGTCGGGACCCTCGGCCCCGGCCCGAGTCGGGACCCTCGGGCCCGGCCCGAGTCGGGACCCTCGGGCCCGAGCCGAGTCGGAACCGTCGGGCCCGAGCCGAGTCGGAACCGTCGGGCCCGAGCCGAGTCGGAACCGTCGGGCCCGAGCCGAGTCGGAACCGTCGGGCCCGAGCCGAGTCGGAACCGTCGGGCCCGAGCCGAGTCGGAACCCTCGGGCCCGAGCCGAGTCGGAACCCTCGGGCCCGAGCCTAGGGCTTGGTCTGAGATTCGCAACCCTAGGGCTTGGTCTGAGAGTCGCAACCCTCGGGCTTGGTCTAAGAGTCGCACCCACTCATCTCTGAATTACAGTGTTGATTAATCTGCCCCAATGTGTCAGTCTCCTTTAAGAAGGAAATGGACTGCGAATATCTCCCTGATGTTTATGCTGAACCTAAAGCAATGACGGTTCCCGATACATAGAGGCAATGAAGTCATTGTGTGAAGCAGAATGTGCTTGCACTAGTAATTAGGATGGGGCTGTAGTTGCACATTATATCCCGGAGCTTCAGGCTGCCCCTCTGGACATTACTTGCTGCGGATTAGTCCTCCTGACAATTAGATTGTTGGGCAGGGTGAGCTCTGAGCCCCCGCCACCGCCGGTTCTCCTAGTTTTGTACATGTAACGCACAGAAGCTTATTCCGTGTCAGTTTAGACTTTGACACGTTCCAGTTGGTTTCACACAAGTTTAATAGAACAATTTCACCGTTTTGCTTAGACCAGCATTTCCAGACAATAAAAACAACATTGCCAAAATGCTTTTATTCAGCATTTACTCCTCCTCCCCCCTGAACGGGGGAAGCCAGCGCAGGATGAGTCTAAACTTCTTTTTTTAAAGGGATATTTCCACTAATATGGCTTGGAGTCACCCATTGGACCACTGGAGCGCTACAAACACCCAAAAAACACTGATGTTTGCAGGATACTGGCAATGTTCTCTAAATTTAGTGAACGGTCACTGAATCTTCATTTGATATTTACTCCATTTCCGGTGTTTATCTTCGCTTTGTACCAGCATATACTCTATACAGGTCCGGAGACCCCCGAGGAAATGTAAGGAATCCACAATTTATGAGTCCTGTGCCGTCCATCTTCTATATTTATCAGAAATGCCTCCTGCTTGAAATCTGCCATAAATGTTCCCTTTGATGGTATTAGTAACAGGCACAGCGCCCTCTTTCCTTAAATTATAAGGTCCGGTCTGTAAAAATCAGATCTCCCCCGCTTTATACCTCTAATCCCCTTAAAGGATAGTGTCCTCTTAGCTTTGGGATTAATGTGTCCGGAACAGATAATCCGTTCTCATTGCCTTCGTGTGACAATCCGATTATGCGTCTCCTGACCCTGATGTCTATAAATCACAATTTTTGCTCAATATCAGTCTTTTTTTTCTTCTTCTTTTTGGTCAACGGAAAGGGACGATCCTTAACTTAACTCCGCAGAGATGGTGTTTTTCTCCTGAAATCCGGGAGCAGTGGACATTTTGGTGAGCAGTATATTCCATCAGCCGCCACTGGTTGTCTGCAGCGGTCATCTGACATTGTTTTGTCTCGTGACCCTCTCAAGGCACAGCTCAGAATTGGAAGGATCATCACTGGTCCAGAAAATAAGGCGCTTTTAGGAAGGGGTTGTCTAATTATGGCTTAATATTGTATAGCTTCATCTGCTACCGTTAAAACGGCTCCAACCCTTTGAGGCATGAACTGCACAAAATCTATTAAGGAGTCCTCTGTAATCTGCCACCAAGATTTCGAGTGGTTCCATAAGTCGTGACATGTGGCCTCCATAGATTGGACTTTGTTTTTGCAACACACCCCACAAGTGATCGATCAGATTGAGATCTGGGGACTTGAAGTAATCACTTTGGACCAAATTGTCTTGTTCCTCCACCGCAGAGCAGTTTGGCAGTTGACCATTTCCAGACCAAAAAGTATTAAGGTAGGAACTAACCACTTCAAGCTGAGAACATCCAACAAGACCTACCATTCAAGAGAGGTTCTGATGTTGTTCCAAGACATTCCACAGGTGATTGATCAGATTGAGATCTGGGGACTTGAAGTCATCGCTTTGGACTTTTTTGTCTTGTTCCTCCACCGTAGAGCAGTTTGGCAGTTGACCTTTTCTGGACCAAAAATTATTAAGGTAGCAACTAACCACTGGAAACTGGGAACATCCCACAAGACCTACTATTCTAAATTGAATAGTTTACCTGGATGGGTTCAAAAGGGAAGACATGTGCGGTGCTGACCTAAGCGCAGTAAATGGTGAAAAGATTTGGATATAAATTAATTAAATGCTCACCTTTAGGAAGCGCAATCACACACAGCCTGGATTTTTTTATGGTTCTGATTTAAGACCTATTCAAGAGAGGTTCTGATGTTGTTCCAAGACATCCCACAGATGATCGATCAGATTGAGATCTGGGAACTTGAAGTCATCGCTTTGGACCTTATCTTGTTGCTTCGCCGTAGAGCAATTTGGCAGGTCACCATTTTTGGACCAAAAAGTAGGAAGGTAGGAACCTCTGCAAACTGAGAACTTCCCACAAGGCCTACTATTTGGGAGAGGAGCTGGTGTTTTTCCCACACACTCCACAGGTGATCGATCAGATTGAGATCTGGGGACTTGAAGTCATCACTTTGGACATTTTTGTCTCGTTTCTCCACATAGAGCAATTTGGCAGTTGACCATTTTTGGACCAAAAAGTATTAAAGAAGGAACAAACCACTGCAAACTGGGAACGTCCCACAAGACCTACTATTCAGAACAGGTTCTCATGTTTTTCCAAGACATCCCACAGGTAATTGATCAGATTGAGATCTGGGGACTTGAAGACATCACTTTGGACTTTTTTGCGTTGTTCGTCCACCGTAAAGCAATTTGGCAGTTGATGATTTTTTGACCAAAAAGTATTAAGGAAGGAACTAGCCACTGCAAAGTGGGAACGTCCCACAAGACCCACTATTCAAAAGAGGTTCTGATGCTTTTCTAAGGGCGGCTTTGCACACTACGACATCGCAAGTGCGATGTCGGTGGGGTCAAATCGAAAGTGACGCACATCCGGCGTCACTTGCGATGTCGTAGTGTGTAAATCCTAGATGATGCGATTAACGAGCGCAAAAGCGTCGTTATCGTATCATCGGTGTATTCTCCGACATTTCCATAATGCCGGTGCAGAGACAGGTACGATGTAGTTCCTCGTTCCTGCGGCAGCACACATCGCTGTGTGTAAAGCCGCAGGAGCGAGGACCATCTCCTACCTGCCTCCAGGCTGCAATGAGAAGGAAGGAGGTGGGCGGGATGTTTACATCCTGCTCATCTCCGCCGCTCCGCGGCTATTGGCCGCCTGCCGTGTGACGTCGCTATGACGCCGCACGACCCACCGACTTAGGAAGGAGGCGGGTCGCCGGCCAGAGCGACGGTCGCAGGGCAGGTAAGTGCGTGTGAAGCTGACGTAGCGATAATGTTCGCTACGCCAGCTATCACAAGATATTGTACCTGCGACGGGGGCGGGCACTATCGCACTCAACATCGCAGCATCGGCTTGCGATGTCATAATGTGCAAAGCCCGCCTAAGACATCCCAAAGGTGATCAAACAGATTGAGATCTGGAGACTTGAAGTCATCACTTTGGACTTTTTGTCTTGTTCCTCCATCTTAGAGCGATTTTGGCAGTGGAATTAGCAGTTCACCAGGACCAAAAAGTATTAAGGTAGGAACTAACCACTGAAAACTGGGAACATCCCCCAAGACCTACTATTCGAAAGAGGTTCTGACCCAACTTTCTAGTCCTCACATTTTCCCAATTTTTCTGCTTTCATCACATCAACTTTAAGAACTGACCACTCGCTGCCTAATATATTCCACCCATTGATGCCGATGTCGCTGGTTTTAATAAGATGAATTTTGGTGGATATTCCCTTTAAGACCCTGGTATAGCAGAATAGAACATTATACTTGTTTCTGTAATTAAAGAGTCTATCTCATTACAGATATATCCTCAATTATCGCCACGCACCTCGGCAAAATGCCGACCTATTAAAGGGAGATATGCCGCGGATTTCGTTAGAAGTAATTATTTAAAATATTACTCAAAAATTGCTTGTTAACCAAGTTTAATGTCTTGGCCGTCCAATTACAATTATCATGAACCTGTCATGGAGTAAAGGTCACAGTGCATGACGGGAGTAATTTAACAACGGTTTAAATGTACTTTTCATGATTGGATTGTCTTGTTTCTGTCTTGATTGTGAAAGCCTCATACACCTCACATGACAAGTTTTAATTCTCGCATCGTGGTTCAGACTCACCCAGAGGCAGATTATAATTAAGTGAGATCTTAGGCATGGTGCCGGTAGTTAACACTGTTGTTTTTTGGGATCAAATTTTAATCAAGACACCAAGGAATTCGATCCATGCCTTTGTGGGTTTCCTTGGAACTAGTTGAGTTTCTTGCCAATATCCAAAAATATATTGATGAGTCAAACTGGTCCTTCAAAGATGATCCCTATCGGTTACGGTTTCATGGAACCTTGGCCTTGACCCAACAGAGGGCAACTCCATTATTTCGACACTGTTTTGAATCTTTTGGTGGGATCTCAGAAGATATTCCCCGATTGAGCTAAGGTCCCCAAGACCAACACTTCTGATAGACTAATTTCCCATGGATTGGCCAATTTTTGGCTGAAAATTCCAATAAGGCAAAAAATTAAGTCTTGAGTCATTCGTGCCCCTCCTGGCCCTGCCATCAGTTCAATGTCCATAGCACCATGCCAGGCAGTCAGCCAGCCATCAAAGCCACCATCTGATAGTGGGGCTTGGGACAGAGTTCGTTGCAGATATCACATGTTCAACATTCATGCTCTGTTTTTTACTCTTCAGTTGAGACAATTCCCAAGTCACAACTTCCAGAGTAGTCTCGAACTTACGGCCATAGTTAAGCACCTTTGGGAACATACTCAAAAAAGGAGTTGAGCGTCAACTAGAAATATCAGTGATACATAGAAAGAAGACAGGGTCAAGAACAAAGCTGAAGGCTAACATACAAAAATATATTGGCAGGTCAAACTGGTCCTTCAATGATGATCCCCATTGGTCACGGTTTCATGGAACATGAGACCCAATAGAGGGCAACTTCATTGTTTCGACACTGTTTTGAATCATTATTATATATGGTATGTCATTAAAAGTGTACTTTTTGGTGGGATCTCACAAGATTTGCCCATGACTGAACTAAGGTCCCCAAGATCAACACTTCTGATAGACTAATTTCCCATGGACTGGACAATTTTTGGCCGAGAGTTCCAATAAGACAAGAAATGATTAGTCTTTTGGATAGTTTTAGGTTGCATCATCCGTGGCCCTCGTGGTTCTGCCATCAGTTCAATGTCCGTAGCACCATACCATATTTTATGGTTGGGTCGTACATGAGAAAGAAAAGGGGACCCTGGTGAACACAGGAACCATTTAAGTATCTGCCTTAATTTGGACCTAACCTATGAAAACTGTATATTTTGAAGAGAAAAAAATAAAGCCACCATCTGATATGAGCTTGGGGCAGAGTCCATGGCAGGTTTCACATGTTCGACATTCATGGTCTGTTTTTCACTCTTCAGTTGAGTCAATTCCCAAGTAAAAACTTCCGGAGTAGTCTCGAATTAATGGCCATAGTTTAGAACCATTGGGAACATACTCAAAAAAAGCAATGGAGAGTCAATGAAAGATATCAGTGATACATAGAAAGAAAACAGGGTCAAGAACAAAGCTGAAGGCAATACACAAAAAATCCCAAGGGAGAATTTGAGAGGGATGTTGGTGTACAAGCCAAGGTCAAGCAATGAAGGTCAACGGCAAGGAAGTCACAAAGCACCATGAATGGAGCAACCTGCAAGTGTAAATATCTGTATATCACAAGGCAGGACCCAGTTGCAGAAGACCTCTTCAAATATCCTACTTGATGTCATCTTCATCTAGGACTGCTTGACCTGGAAACCTGATGCCACAAAGACAGGAAACCAGTGTTGAGACACGGGGTCAGTGGGTGCTCTCGTCCGCTGGCCCAGCCGCCTTTAGAAAGACAGCGTGGCCCAGGGCTCATCCCAACTGAATGCCGACCTCCTTAACCATGGGCGGAACACTACTCAGACAGCACAGGGTGAGGGAATCACAATATTAAGACTTTATTGGATCCCCAAACAATTAACGGCACATAACACATAACCAGCAAAACACAAATGTAACAGGCAACAGAGTCTCACCCTTCCGCTGGATCACCAGGGATTAGAATGTCCGTGCCTCAGAGCTTCCAGGGCTACTTACTCCAATCCAGCAGCACCCCGCTTTTGGCGGGCACCCACCAAGAATGGAATAACGCCAGATTTAGGAAGCTGGCTGAGGTCTGCAAAGTCTGTAGTCAGATGACTGGGTTGTCTCCAGCTGGATTCCTTCCTTATGTAGTCCTTGATATCAAAGCCGAATCCTTGCATTCGATGCTGAAGTCCATATAGTATTATAATCCAGGTTTGGTTATGGCTTGCCAATCGGATCCATAGGTCCTAGATTGGTAACATGTAGCAAGAGTCTCTCTGGGCAATGGACAGTCCTCCTTGTTATACCGCTGGGCTTTCCATTCCAACAATTGGGGTCTTCACGATTGGTTGTACAAGGTTGCTTCTCTTATTGGATGAATTTCAAGCTGTATTCAAATATCCAGAGACAAGGGTGGGACAGGTAAGTTACATCACATCTAGAAATTCACTTAGTAATACAATGAGACGTTCGCATAATTGAGTTATCTGGGTGTCTGGCCTTCAGTGGCCAAAACAATTACATGAGTCAACAAATACGTCAATACTAAACTCCCAAGAGTCTTGTAGAACAATGAGGGATTATCCCCCATTTATAAACAAACTGTCTTCATGTCTGGCTGAATGTTAAGAAACTTTAACCCATGAAAGTCCATATCGTCACACCCAGCACAAAAGATAAGGCAGTAACTGCTGACTGTAAAAGTCCATGAGCTCTTAAACCAGCTGAGGACCTATATAACCAAGTGAGAAGTTGACCCCTTTCTCACCAAGTCTCGACTATGCAACTTGGTTCACAATTCCTAAAATTAATTCTATCAAGAAACCACAAGACCTTAATTTTTTTGTAATTCTTTCTTAGAAAATAATTTCATATGGGATTCTTTACCTTTTGTCTTCCATAAACTTGCATTTCCCCAAAGCTTTTATTTATAACATCTACACAGCGTTGAAATCCATAAGAGACTTTCTAGAACGCAAAAGAATATTCTCCAGCGTCCAATTCCTAGTATAAACAGGAAAAATAAGGTCAAATCAACAAGATGGCAATCTCCTGTGTTTGTAGCTGTTCCCGTGTAGTAGAACGTAATGTGGAACGATCGGAGGAAATATATATCTATATAAGATCGTCGGAATGACCTTTTAGGACATGTTCTCATTATTTACCGAGGAGAAGTTCTAAACTTTACAACTTGTTTCGTTAACTTTGGAGTCTTCCCTGACGCTTAGCTTCCAAGAAAACAATGCCCGAGCTTGAATTCTCAAATTGTCTTCCTCATGACTGATTTTGTAACTTTTATCTTCCAGAAGATTAACACTAGATCAAAGTTTGAAAACTTCTAGATGGCAAACACAAACTCATAAGAAGGAAGAAGTTTTCTTAATCGTTTCTTAGTTTTGGGGCTAAAAGAAGAGACAAGTCAATCGAGTTCAACCTAGAACTAGACATTTTGATCCTGAAGAAGGCAGAAACTCCATGACCCATTTTAGGGGAAAATATCCTTCTTAACTCAAGATATGGAAATCTGTCTAGTTCTGTGGATCAACCCAACGCCCATCTCCAAAATCTAGTACACATTACTTTTAATATATAAGAAAGGCGTCAAAAACATCCTTTACCTTCTTCATTGAGTTGACCATTCCAACATTACTGATGCTGAGGAAGAAAATTCTATAATCCAAGGAATTGCCATTGTTTCTTCTGGAAAGGTCTCTCAACAAACCTTGATTCATCGCGTGGAAGAACTTGTCTTAATTTTCTTAAAGAATCAAAGATTGTTGTGCCATAATTAAGTAATATTGCAATTTCACCCCACCATCTCAAGAGGAGGCATGATGAGCACCATCGATAATGTAGCTCTTGGGCTTTAACCAAGAACCATATTTTTTTTTTCCACTAAAAAAAGCACTGGTTCTTTTCAGAGAAATCAAATAAGAGTTCCATAAGAGAATCGGTCTAATTTCTAATCAATCTGTGCTTTTACAAGTGCGTAAAGGAGTGTTGCCTGCGATGGCCCAAAAAAGTTTGTAAGTTTAGACTCTGAGTAAGAAAGTTATCACTTAAGTGGCTAAACTCAGTGGACTGATGTCACGATGGGTGCGAGAGAGGAGACCTGGCAAGAGACCCAACTCAAAGGGAAAACCAGGAATGAAGTACAACAGAAGGCCTTGGCAATAGGGAGAGGAAAGCATGGTCACCTTCCAACGTTCACCTGAGTCTGATCCTTGCACCCCCTAACATCCCTAGATGGGTCCTTCACCCCATGCGTCATCACGAGCCTAGGCCCTCACTGAACTCACCCTGACTAGTAAAGGCTAGTGACACTAGTCTCACTACTGCAACAAACGAGTAGTACTCCTCAGCAAGAAACTTCTCAGCTGCAACAGAAACAAACACCTCATCTTCTCCAGAGACCAGCTCCTTCAAAATTGTCAGTATAGAAGAACTATAACCGTCATGGAGTGAAGCCAGGGGTGGCAAAATATAGCAGTAGAAGTAATGATAAATTGCTACAGCTGAGATTAAGCGAGAAAGGAAAGGTTCCTCAACACCTTCACCATCAAATGAAAGTAAATCCACTCCCATACAAGATAATCAAGTGGGCTTCACAGAGGACCTGCAATCAATTAAGCGTTGAGACCTCCTGATCCCAGATCCCTCAGAGGTAACATGTGAACCCGACACACTTGTGATAGCTTACTATATGTGAAATGTTTAGCCCATGTTCATTCATCCTATGTCAGTTGGGTGGGAAGACCCAATCATTTATTCTCAAGCAAGATAGGCCACCTCAGAGGTGTCTGGCAGAAGCCTATTCTGCTGTTCCTATTGAAAGTAAGTGCACACTTGGCTGAACTGGGCACTCATGTGTATAGAGTGGTTCCTAGGAATACCGGTCGGTCCGTTGGGTTTGTAAACGTCCTGTCCTAACTCGGCTGATTTTAGGAATTTCTTATCCTGTCCTAACTCGGCTGATTTTAGGAATTTCTTATTTTTGGTAGAGCCAAGGGAAATAAGAGCAAAGTCTTACCGTTAGCAAATTATTCCCTTAGTAAATTGCAGTTTGCCTTTCCATTGCCCGAAAATCTAAAATTAATTTGAACCACTTCGTAATTATCAATCATTGATTTTTTTTGGTCCCTCTTGTGTTCCCGCACGGAGAGAACGAGCGTACAGTGTTTACTGACTAAAGTTCATACATTTTTTAATAACGGTAAAATTCAATTATCGAGTTGTGATACAATGCAGGATTCTTTACACTATAATTAGCCGTAAACCAAAATCCCAAATTACACGTATTTTTAAGAACGCGTACACATGGGTGTTCTGCTTCTACCGTAGTAGTTTCTTCAGAGCCAGGGACACGAGCGCTAATTGTAAATACATTGATACAATCGTAAAAACCAACCCAAAACAGATCTAGTCTAACCATATCTTATGAACTGGATCCATTCCTGATTTTTGGGATGAGCATAAACTTTTTGGCCCTCCAGTGATGTTTTTCTTCACTTGTTGCAAAACTAGAAATGATAGTGCTGCACCAGGGACAAGAAGACTCCGGCAAGTGACGCAACACAAAGGGTACACCAGGGAAACAATACAACAGATGGCCCTGGCGCTAGGGAGAGGGGAGCGGGGGCACCTCTTAACACTCACCTGTAGCTGATTCCTGCACTCAATTACGTCACTAGACGGGTCCTTCCCCATGCGCCGTCACGTACCTAGGCCCTCGCTGGCCTTCACACTTATAGACCCTATTTTATTGTGTCTTTCCCCTATTTGTCTTCCCTTCCTCTTGTTGTTTTATTGAACTGTTGAGACTAGCGTTTTGCTGGCCTTCACACTAGCCAGGGTGAGTTCAGGGCCAGCGAGGGCCTAGGCACGTGATGGCACACGGGGGAATGACCCATCTACTGATATAAGGAAGTGAATGGATCAGCTACAGGTGAGTGTTAGGAGTTGCCCCCCACGCCCTTCTCCCAAGCGCCAGGGCTATCCGTTGTTTTGTTTTTCTGGTGTACCCTTTGTTTTGAGTCGCTCGCCGACGATCCTCTTGTCCCTGGTGTGACACCATTATTTCTAGTTTTACAACAGCTGAAAGCCACGGGTAGAAAAACAACACTGGAGGGCCACAAAGTTTGTGCCTAGGCCCTCACTGGCCCTGAACTCACCCTGGCTAGTGAGAAGGCCAGCGAGACGCTAGTCTCACCACTACAATAAAACAACGAGAGGAAGGTAAGACTAACAGGGGAAAGACACAACAAATAGTCAAGAAGGGAAGAGGCAAAGCAGCTCACTGGAAAATTGATGGTGAAAGCGGTGCTCGGAAAACCGGGTCTGGCTACCAGGTAAACATCTTTTTAAATTTATAATTAAAATAATTTACTTTTACTTCTGGTGCCGAATATTTCATCCTTCAATTTACAACAAATAGTTCTCCACAGCTACTCAAGCAGGAAGCTTCTCAGCTGCAACAGAAACAACACCTCAGCTCCTCCAGAGCCAAACTTTTTCAAAATAGTCCGTTATAGAAGAAGAAGCCTTATTCTCGCCTGGTATATCATTTGCTGCCTTGGCGGGCCTGTTATAATTGTGGTTAGTTGCTAATTTCTGCTTTAGGCAATCAATGGTAGCCAAAGTACAGTTCAGGTTGTTAGACAGTTAGGAAAGATCGATGGGAGAACCAGAGCAGAAACGCTGAAATAGCAGGGGATTTATAAGGTTATTTTATCCCTTTCTGTCCATTTTAATACAATCCTGTATAGCCCTTTAAGCTTCATTGGTATAATATTATGGCCTATAAGAGCGACATGCCGTATTTATTGCAGGAAGGAACCCAGCGCCGCGGTGGATGAGTAATACTAATCAGCGTCTAATAAAATGTTACCGTTCTGTACGACTATGTACTGCGGCGCCATTCCTTATTAGCCGTTCTCCGCCTCGCTGAGCCCGGTGTGCCGTGCATTTCTCAAAATGATCTTGCACAATAGCAATACCTGGCGTTAGCAGCCAGGAGCCCGGCAAACAAATCGCATTAGCACGGCAACCTCACGGATAAGGCAATCTCAAGACCCCATTAATTCACTCTAGAAGTTGATGGAAACCTCAGGAGCAGGTAGGAGGCATTTTTACATTCTGCTTTTTACACCATCGGTTATAGGAACTAATAAAAAGTTTTATTTTTTTGGGCGTCAAAGGAAGAAAAAAAATCTAATTCTGCTTTTAATAGCCTCGCCGCCTGCTTGTCACGAACACCCGCACTGCGAAGTGACAGCCAATTCTGGAAATGGATGGGGGGAGGGAGTTAGAGGGGGTCAATATTATCGGAATTCAATACGTTATATGGAAAGAACGACTGCCGAGCTGAGTCATTATTACCAGTATGGCTTCCACTAAAAACCCCTATTGAGTAATCCCTTTCAGCTTTTCGAAAGTCCCAAAAGGCAAATTTGCCTAGTTTTGCCTCGTTTCCATTTATTTAGCATGGTAGTGAAACACCAGATGGAAACTGATCTCTACGGGATCGTTAGCAATCATCTGGTGCACCAGTTCTTGGGCCAGATGAAAAAATGTTGCATTCAGCTTCCGGATCGGTGGACAACTTTGTCGTTGGATGTGCCGGCTTGGGCACAAGTCTACTGGCCGGACCCAGGTGATGGATGAGCCTTATTTAGTCCCCACCGACTACCCCCATTAATATGATCCTGGTGCACCTGTTCTTGGGCCAGATGAAAAAATGTTGCTTTTGGCTTCCAGATCGGTGAACAACTTTGTCTTTGGCTGTGCCGGCTTGGCCACAAGTCAACTGGCTGGACCCAGTTGATGTATGAGCCTTATTTTGTCCCCAACGACTACCCCCATTAATATGATCCTGGTGCACCAGTTCTTGTGCCGGATGAAAAAATGTTGCTTTTGGCGTCCAGATCAGTGCACAACTTTGTCGTTGGATGTGCTGGCTTGGCCACAAGTCAACTGGCCGGACCCAGTTGATGTATGAGCCTTATTTAGTCCCCATCAACTACCCCCATTAATATGATCCTGGTGCACCAGTTCTTGGGCTGGATGAAAAAAATGTTGCCTTTGGCATCCAGACTGATGCACAACTTTGTCGTTGGATGTGCCGGCTTGGGCACAAGTCTACTGGCTGGACCCAGCTGGTGGATGAGCCTTATTTAGTCCCACCGACTATCCCCATTAATATGATCCTGGTGCACCAGATGAACAAATGTTGAATTCAGCCTCTGGATCAGTGCACAACTTTGTCGTTGGATGTGCCCGGCTTGGGCACAAGTCAACTGGCCGGACCCAACTGATGTATGAGCCTTATTTAGTCCCCACTGACTACCCCCATTAATATGACTCTTGTGCACAAGTTATTGGGCTGGATGAAAAACTGTTGCCTTTGGCATCCGGATTGGTGCACAACTTTGTCGTTGGATGTGCCAGCTTGGGCACAAGTCTACTGGCCGGACCCAGTTGATGTATGAGCCTTCTTTAGTCCCCACCAACTACCCCCATTAATATGACTGGTGCACCAGTTCTTGTGCCGGATGAAAATATGTTGTATTCAGCATCCAGATCTGCGCACAACTTTGTCGTTGGATGTGCCCGGCTTGGGCACAAGTCAACTGGCTGGATCAAACTGATGGATGAGCCTTATTTAGTCCCCACCGACTACCCCCATTAATATGATCCTGGTGCACCAGATGAACAAATGTTGCATTCAGCGTCCGGATCAGTGCACAATTTTGTCGTTGGATGTGTCGGTGTAGGCACAAGTCTACTGGCCGACCCAGCTGATGTATGAGCCTTATTTCGTTCCCACTGACTACCCCCATTAATATGATCCTGGTGCACCAGTTCTTGTGCCGGATGAAAATATGTTGTATTCAGCATCCAGGTCGGCGTACAACTTTGTCGTTGGATGGGTCAGGCACAAGTCTACTGGCCAAACAGCTGATGCATGAGCCTTATTTAGTCCTTACCGACTACCCACATTAATATGATCCTGTAGGTCGCACTCTTGAGACCCCTAGCAAAGGTCTAACTTTCCCTGGAGGGAAGTGTAGCTGACTACTAATGGCTTCTGGATCAAGTCCGACCTGTTGAAAGACACAACTCTTTGGCAATTGCCCTTTTTTTGAGGACTCTTCCCCCCCCCCCCCCCCCCCCACTCCACCCCATCCCCCCCGACTATGACATCCATATGTCAGGGAAAGCCGGCTTACAATCCCTGTAGGAGCCATAACGAAGGAATGGTCAACCACAAAGGAACCACATAAGAAGAGGACAAATCAAGGACATAATTGCTTTATTTTAAGAAGACATCATCTATACAGTTAGGTCCGGAAATATTTGGACAGTGACACAATTTCCGCGAGTTGGGCTCTGCATGCCACCACATTGGATTTGAAATGAAACCTCTACAACAGAATTCAAGTGCAGATTGTAACGTTTAATTTGAAGGTTTGAACAAAAATATCTGATAGAAATTGTAGGAATTGTCACATTTCTTTACAAACACTCCACATTTTAGGAGGTCAAAAGTAATTGGACAAATAAACCAAACCCAAACAAAATATTTTTATTTTCAATATTTTGTTGCGATTCCTTAGGAGGCAATCACTGCCTTAAGTCTGGAACCCATGGACATCACCAAACGCTGGGTTTCCTCCTTCTTAATGCTTTGCCAGGCCTTTACAGCCGCAGCCTTCAGGTCTTGCTTGTTTGTGGGTCTTTCCGTCTTCAGTCTGGATTTGAGCAAGTGAAATGCATGCTCAATTGGGTTAAGATCTGGTGATTGACTTGGCCATTGCAGAAGGTTCCACTTTTTTGCACTCATGAACTCCTGGGTAGCTTTGGCTGTATGCTTGGGGTCATTGTCCATCTGTACTATGAAGCGCCGTCCGATCAACTTTGCGGCATTTGGCTGAATCTGGGCTGAAAGTATATCCCGGTACACTTCAGAATTCATCCGGCTACTCTTGTCTGCTGTTATGTCATCAATAAACACAAGTGACCCAGTGCCATTGAAAGCCATGCATGCCCATGCCATCACGTTGCCTCCACCATGTTTTACAGAGGATGTGGTGTGCCTTGGATCATGTGCCGTTCCCTTTTTTCTCCACACTTTTTTCTTCCCATCATTCTGGTACAGGTTGATCTTTGTCTCATCTGTCCATAGAATACTTTTCCAGAACTGAGCTGGCTTCATGAGGTGTTTTTCAGCAAATTTAACTCTGGCCTGTCTATTTTTGGAATTGATGAATGGTTTGCATCTAGATGTGAACCCTTTGTATTTACTTTCATGGAGTCTTCTCTTTACTGTTGACTTAGAGACAGATACACCTACTTCACTGAGAGTGTTCTGGACTTCAGTTGATGTTGTGAACGGGTTCTTCTTCACCAAAGAAAGTATGCGGCGATCATCCACCACTGTTGTCATCCGTGGACGCCCAGGCCTTTTTGAGTTCCCAAGCTCACCAGTCAATTCCTTTTTTCTCAGAATGTACCCGACTGTTGATTTTGCTACTCCAAGCATGTCTGCTATCTCTCTGATGGATTTTTTCTTTTTTTTCAGCCTCAGGATGTTCTGCTTCACCTCAATTGAGAGTTCCTTAGACCGCATGTTGTCTGGTCACAGCAACAGCTTCCAAATGCAAAACCACACACCTGTAATCAACCCCAGACCATTTAACTACTTCATTGATTACAGGTTAACGAGGGAGACGCCTTCAGAGTTAATTGCAGCCCTTAGAGTCCCTTGTCCAATTACTTTTGGTCCCTTGAAAAAGAGGAGGCTATGCATTACAGAGCTATGATTCCTAAACCCTTTCTCCGATTTGGATGTGAAAACTCTCATATTGCAGCTGGGAGTGTGCACTTTCAGCCCATATTATATATATAATTGTATTTCTGAACATGTTTTTGTAAACAGCTAAAATAACAAAACTTGTGTCACTGTCCAAATATTTCTGGACCTAACTGTATATGTATGTTGGTCATTTGCAATGGATGAAAGACAGTTTTACACCTCTGAGGTTGCGGCATGGTAGTCACGAAACCGGCGTTGTCAGAACGGGAAAAGTAGGACATGTCAGGGAGATTTCATTATGAGGGGATGATGAAGTGCTCTCGAATTGGGAGATAGATTGAAATCCGAACATAAAGTAGCATTGTCTTTATTGAACGTAGCTGCCATCCTAATATCAGAATGTATAATTACAGGCTGGCAGTCATCTGCATTCATTCCTATGTCTATCTAGACGCACAATCATATCCCTCAGTATTATGCCCACGAATCTGTGTCAGAACTGTAACTCAAAGTGACACTCCGCGCCGCTCTACCCAGACAATAAGACATGGATGGTGCTGAAATTTTAATTTAACCCCCTTTGCTCTCTGATATCTCTCTGTGCCCCCCCCCCCCCCCACTATAAATATTGTAATGTATGCTTATAGCAGGACCAACAGATAAAGGATCAAGTTTGGCTCCATATCCGTCCCAGCATAAAAAATTGCGATAAGAGGTTCTGCAGCAGCTTATGAATGAAAAGTAATGTATGTAAATCATACAATTCTATTGCACAGATATAAATGCAGAGTGATTGTGAGTTAAAGGTGTATAAAGTCGAAAAAGGGGTTAAAAATAACTCTGTGTTGGAAATTGATGTTCCTCGCTCAAAATATTAAAAAAAGAAGAGAAAATGTAATAATAACTATTAAATATCTGGAGCAACGATCAGCAGGTCAGGTTTACCCTCTAAATGTTTTTTCTTGATAATAGAAACTCTTAAAGGGGACCTGTCACATGTTATAAAAATGTAATTTTATTACCCGGTGTAAATGCCGCTGTTCTCCTGAATCCGGCGATGTTTTTCTTTTGTTTTTGCGCCTCTCCGTTCCTGAGATATGACCCCCTCTTCCCTGTATGTAAATCTAGTCTCCTTAACAAAGGGGCGTGGTCCTCAGCTCTGAGAGTCTTCATGAGTGACCACACCCCTTTGATATACAAAGAAGAAGTGGCCATATCTCAGGAATGGAGAGGCATAGAAAGAAAAGAAAAACATCGCCGGATTCAGGAGAAGAGCGGCGTTTACACAAGTGATAAAAATTACATATTTATATCAACTGACCACGCCCCTTTAAATTAAGTATTACAATGGGATACATCTGATTTTCCATATATGGGTGTGATAGCCAATCCTATCGCACATAGATCCACGGCAGATAAACATTTTCTATATCTGCCATGAAAAAAATGTCATTGTCGGAGTCAAACAGCAAATGACACTTCTGCTATTTGTGGGATTTCTATAGTCGTTATAAAGCTCTGGTTCCCATCACCCAAGTTGTGGGATCTTGTTCAAATTTAACATTTGAAGTGGAAAAAAAAATATTGTAGAATTTTGCAGAAACAAATGTTTGGTTCATGTTCCTAAATTTTGGAAGAAGAGCCTCGGTGTTAACCTTGAGCCAAGTGCATCAATTGTATCTCTATAAAGAATGTAAAGGAGGCTCCACTCCCCATATACTGCATTGGTTGTCATTACTGTTTATTACCGTATTATCACAAAACTGAGTGCAGCTCTGGAGTATAATATAGGAGGTAGCTCAGGATCAGTAATGTAATGTATGTACACAGTGACTGCACCAGCAGAATAGTGAGTGCAGCTCTGGAGTATAATACAGGAGGTAACTCAGGATTAATGTAATGTATGTACACAGTGTCTGCACCAGCAGAATAGTGAGTGCAGCTCTGAAGTATAATACAGGAGGTAACTCAGGATCAGTAATGTAATGTATGTACACAGTGACTGCACCAGCAGAATAGTGAGTGCAGCTCTGGAGTATAATACAGCAGGTAAATCAGGATCAGTAATGTAATGTATGTACACAGTGACTGCACCAGCAGAATAGTGAGTGCAGCTCTGGAGTATATATAATACAGGAGGTAACTCAGGATCAGTAATGTAATGTATGTACACAGTGACTGCACCAGCAGAATAGTGAGTGCAGCTCTGGAGTATAATACAGGCGGTAACTCAGGGTCAGTAATGTAATATATGTACACAGTGACTGCACCAGCAGAATAGTGAGTGCAGCTCTGGAGTATAATACAGGCGGTAACTCAGGGTCAGTAATGTAATATATGTACACAGTGACTGCACCAGCAGAATAGTGAGTGCAGCTCTGGAGTATAATACAGGCGGTAACTCAGGGTCAGTAATGTAATATATGTATACAGTGACTGCACCAGCAGAATAGTGAGTGCAGCTCTGGAGTATAATACAGGATCAGTAATGTAATGTATGTACACAGTGACTGCACCAGCAGAATAGTGAGTGCAGCTCTGGAGTATAATACAGGCGGTAACTCGGGGTCAGTAATGTAATATATGTATACAGTGACTGCACCAGCAGAATAGTGAGTACAGCTCTGGAGTATAATACAGGAGGTAACTCAGGATCAGTAATGTATGTACACAGTGACTGCACCAGCAGAATAGTGAGTGCAGCTCTGGAGTGTAATACAGGAGGTAACTCAGGGTCAGTAATGTAATGTATGTACACAGTGACTGCACCAGCAGAATAGTGAGTGCAGCTCTGGAGTATAATACAGGATGTAACTCAGGATCAGTAATGTATGTACACAATGACTGCACCAGCAGAATAGTGAGTGCAGCTCTGGAGTATAATACAGGATGTAACTCAGGATCAGTAATGTAATGTATGTACACAGTGACTGCACCAGCAGAATAGTGAGTACAGCTCTGGAGTATAATACAGGAGGTAACTCAGGATCAGTGATATAATGTATGTACACAGTGACTGCACCAGCAGAATAGTGAGTGCAGCTCTGGAGTATAATACAGGAGGTAACTCAGGATCAGTAATGTAATATATGTACACAGTGACTGCACCAGCAGAATAGTGAGTGCAGCTCTGGAGTATAATACAGGAGGTAACTCAGGATCAGTAATGTAATATATGTACACAGTGACTGCACCAGCAGAATAGTGAGTGCAGCTCTGGAGTATAATACAGGAGGTAACTCAGGATCAGTAATGTAATGTATGTACACAGTGACTGCACCAGCAGAATAGTGAGTGCAGCTCTGGAGTGTAATACAGGAGGTAACTCAGGGTCAGTACATGATCAGGTATATTGATAAATCCGCTGTTTTCAGCATTGCTTTAAAATTACTGTTAGAATTTGTGAGATGAAGTATTTTGGACATTTCGCAGGAATGTGGAGATGGTTCGGTTCATTAAGTATACGTTACCTTGGATTCAAGGACAGCGCGCTGCTCTGTACCGCTCTGTACCGCGCAGTCCCTGCACCTCTGCAGCCCTTCAATATCCTTTTAAGATTCCACAGAAAGCGAAGCCCGAGAGGAGTTTAATGAAGGGGACTTCAGGGGATTAGAGTAAATGAGTAATTCTCCTGTTATCCTTTTACATCTGCAAGAAAATTGCCTGCCAGGAGTTTAACTGCTTGTGAGAATGTAGGGACCCGGGAAGACGTAAACAGCGGCGGAGCATGAGCGTGTCACCGGCTGCCGAGGACGGGCAGGACGGCAGCTGGGGGGAGGGCACCCGATAAATACCCAATTACAGGTGAAATAAATGGCTCAATTGCTCCCAATAAATGTCTTATCAGGCTGATATTCAGGATGACTTATAAGCGCCACCTTTCTATACACATTTCAAGCAGTGTCCTTGGACGTTCATATTATCTACCCTTATAGGTTAGTAATTTTAGTAATTGACTCCCAGCACCCCACCAATCAGCAGGCTGAAGTAACACAGCGCCTCACATTGTGTAGTGGCCATAAAAGGTACTGCAAGCCCTTTCTCATTTTGTGGGAGAGAGTGCCGTGCACCCTATGGTGGCCATGAGTGGTATTACAAGCAATCAGTGACCGGAGACCGCTTTAAAATGAATGTCTACTTTTTAATCATTACTTGCCAATTTTCCTTGTTCCACTTAAATATTTTGGGAATCTGCATTTTTGGAAGGTTTATACTGACCTGCCGCTCCCAAGAGGAGGGACCAAAGCTATTTGGGGGTGGGTTTTGGGGTGTAGTAGGTGGAGACACCTTGGTAAGGGGTGTGGTTTGTAAAAGAGATGGGTCCATTGCCAAAAATGTAACATTCCGCAACTTGCTCTCTCCTTATTGCCACTTTTATAAAATTGTCATGTACATATGTTAACCATCGCTGTTTACAATATCCATTAGTGATGAGCGGGCACTACCATGCTCGGGTGCTCCGTACTCGTAACTAGTGATGAGCGGGCACTACCATGCTCGGGTGCTCGGTACTCGTAACTAGTGATGAGTGGGCACTACCATGCTCGGGTGCTCAGTACTGGTAACTAGTGATAAGCGGGCACTACCATGCTCAGGTGCTCAGTACTCGTAACTAGTGATGAGCGGGCACTACCATGCTCAGGTGCTCAGTACTGGTAACTAGTGATGAGTGGGCACTACCATGCTCGGGTGCTCAGTACTGGTAACTAGTGATGAGCGGGCACTACCATGCTCAGGTGCTCAGTACTCGTAACTAGTGATGAGCGGGCACTACCTTGCTCAGGTGCTCAGTACTCGTAACTAGTGATGAGCGGGCACTACCATGCTCGGGTGCTCAGTACTGGTAACTAGTGATGAGCGGGCACTACCATGCTCAGGTGCTCAGTACTCGTAACTAGTGATGAGCGGGCACTACCATGCTCGGGTGCTCAGTACTCGTAACTAGTGATGAGTGAGCACTACCATGCTCGGGTGCTCAGTACTCGTAACTAGTGATGAGCGGGCACTACCATGCTCGGGTGCTCAGTACTCGTAACTAGTGATGAGCGGGCACTACCATGCTCGGGTGCTCAGTACTCGTAACTAGTGATGAGTGGGCACTACCATGCTCAGGTGCTTAGTACTTGTAGCTAGTGATGAGCGGGCACTACCATGCTCGGGTGCTCAGTACTCGTAACTAGTGATGAGTGGGCACTACCATGCTCGGGTGCTCAGTACTGGTAACTAGTGATGAGCGGGCACTACCATGCTCGGGTGCTCAGTACTCGTAACTAGTGATGAGTGGGCACTACCATGCTCGGGTGCTCAGTACTCGTAACTAGTGATGAGTGGGCACTACCATGCTCGGGTGCTCAGTACTGGTAACTAGTGATGAGTGGACACTACCATGCTCGGGTGCTCAGTACTCGTAACTAGTGATGAGCGGGCACTACCATGCTTGGGTGCTCAGTACTGGTAACTAGTGATGAGCGGGCACTACCATGCTCGGGTGCTCAGTACTGGTAACTAGTGATGAGCGGGCACTACCATGCTCGGGTGCTCAGTACTAGTAACTAGTGATGAGCGGGCACTACCATGCTCAGGTGCTCTGTACTAGTAACTAGTGATGAGCGGGCACTACCATGCTCAGGTGCTCAGTACTCGTAACTAGTGATGAGTGAGCACTACCATGCTCGGGTGCTCAGTACTCGTAACTAGTGATGAGCGGGCACTACCATGCTCGGGTGCTCGGTACTCGTAACTAGTGATGAGCGGGCACTACCATGCTCGGGTGCTCGGTACTCGTAACTAGTGATGAGCAGGCACTACCATGCTCGGGTGCTCAGTACTAGTAACTAGTGATGGGCGAGCACTACCATGCTCGGGTGCTCGGTACTCGTAACTAGTGATGAGCGGGCACTACCATGCTCGGGTGCTCAGTACTCGTAACTAGTGATGAGCGGGCACTACCATGCTCGGGTGCTCGGTACTCGTAACTAGTGATGAGCAGGCACTACCATGCTCGGGTGCTCAGTACTAGTAACTAGTGATGGGCGAGCACTACCATGCTCGGGTGCTCGGTACTCGTAACTAGTGATGAGCGGGCACTACCATGCTCGGGTGCTCAGTACTCGTAACTAGTGATCAGCGGGCACTACCATGCTCAGGTGCTCAGTACTGGTAACTAGTGATGAGCGAGCACTACCATGCTCGGGTGCTCAATACTGGTAACTAGTGATGAGCGGGCACTACCATGCTCGGGTGCTCTGTACTGGTAACTAGTGATGAGCGGGCACTACCATGCTCGGGTGCTCGCTCATCATTAGTAATTAGCCCAAAATAAATTCTCGGGCCTGCAATTATGAGGATGTCCACTAGAGGGCATGACTTTCCTATTTCCTTTTTTTTTTTTTTACAAGGCATTATCATCTGATTAATAAATGTCAGACATATTATATAATAACTGACATAAGAAGCTTCAATTGATATAAATGTTATAAAATGAATAACAACCTAAAGATACAGAAATGCTGAAAATTAGAGAATAAAAGAATAAATCGCTGAATGAAGTGTCGGGGTCAGGGATTATTACGGTATTTTCTGCAGCATCTAATAAGCACTTGCTCTTCCCATACATTCAGGTCTCAAGGTTTACAAGAGATGGATGAAGATTGTTTGAACAGCGCCCCTTAGTGGTTATTGGGAAACTGCAGGATAGGTCGAATAGGCTGGACATGTAAGTATAAGGCAGAAGATATGGGGGTCCACACAGTCACAAGAGCCTAAGGGGCTAATGGTGAATTAGGACCATTTAAAGGGTAACACTAATATGCATAGATCAGACATTTCTGAGTATGTTGATACAAAATATGTAAATAAAAAAATATATAAAATAAATATATATATATATATATATATATATATATATATATATATATATTTTATTTGTTGATACAAAATATGTAAATTAAAAAAAATAAAATATATATACTGTGTGTGTAATATACATATATATATATGTGTGTGTGTATATACATACTGTATATACAGCGTATATATATATATATATATATATATATATATATATATATGTATATATACAGTGTATATTTATTACAGATCTCTACTGTTATCTGAGAAAAGGCACGAAGGTGATTCAAATTTTTATATAATGTTTTTTATATGTATATTTACTTTTTTTATTAACTTTTGTTTTATTTGTGAGTCCCCTTAGGCCAGGACTAATAACCATTGTTTACAATGCCCCCCCCCCCATAAATCAATAGTAAATGTTAATATAAGAAATGTAACATATCTCAGAAAGATCTGCTTCTTCCTCCTCCTGGTCTGAGCTATGTCTCTGTACACTCAGTTTTCAGAGGTAAAATCTGTATCTAGTGAATAAATCATTCCCCATTACTGAGAGAGTAGATGACAGTTGGTGCACATAAGATTCTATGGAGGGGAGGAGATAGTGGAATACACAGACATTCCGCTGCAGGTTCTCCTGAAATGACAGTTACATTTTTAAAACATATTATTTTGCCATGTAGATGATCGACTTTAATCCTTTCTTGCTCTGTGCTGGCAAGTGTCCACTGGGTGTGGCCTAACCAGGTGAGTGCACATTGGGCATGTCTCCTAAAAAGGCAGTTTTCCATTGGGCATTGGGTGTGACCTAACCAGACAAGTGTATACTGGGTGTGACCTAACCAGGCACATGTTCACTGGGTGTGGCCTCACCAGGCAAGTGTCTGCTGGGCACGACCTAACCAGGCAAGTGTCTACTGGGCACGACCTAACCAGGCAAGTGTCTACTGGGCACGACCTAACCAGGCAAGTGTCTACTGGGCACGACCTAACCAGGCAAGTGTCTACTGGGCACGACCTAACCAGGCAAGTGTCTACTGGGCACGACCTAACCAGGCAAGTGTCTACTGGGCACGACCTAACCAGGCAAGTGTCTACTGGGTGTGGCCTAACCAGGCAAGTGTCTACTGGGTATGACCTAACCAGGCAAGTGTCTACTGGGTGTGGCCTAACCAGGCAAGTGTCTACTGGGTATGACCTAACCAGGTAAGTGTCTGCTGGGTGTGGCCTAACCAGGCCCGTGTCCACTGGGTGTGGCCTAACCAGGTAAGTGTCTGTTGGGTGTGGCTAACAAGGCAAGTGTCTACTGGCTGTGGCCTACTCAAGCAAGTGTTTGCTGGTGTGGCCTACTCAAGCAAGTGTCCATTGGTCGTGTAACCCAGCATCTTTCTGGGGTGATAACTTTCTTGGCTGTGATAATCTGCCTCAATGACCGGAAGGAAATTATTGATGACGAGTTAGGACACTCGAATTGCTTGGCCACGCCTACTGGACTCTTGCCAGCATAATGATTGTTTTTTTTCTATTTGATGCCCAGTTGTGTTAGTCTTTATGTAGCCAATAATCTTCTGATGGACTCCTTTTAATTCCTTTTTGTCCATAAGAAGATTCCTTTAATTGAGGGGGGCTGATCGTAGACCCCAATAAGCAATACGAACAGGAAACGCATCGGCTCATCCTCTTTCTGGATTGGTGGAATTCTGGAGTATTGGAATTCTGCTTATTAAGGTAAACCTTCACCTTTCTCCTTTCTTTATAGACCCCAGCAGCGAACGGGTTAAACGACGGTGTTCTCCTTCACACGACATCCCACCCCCCGGAGGGTCTATCCTGTATATTTTCTTGCCTTGTACCTGCGCCTATTGTTAATTCTGTTCTCTCTTCCTGCTCAAGTGTCGCCAGTCAAAAATATTTGCCAATGTTTATTCCACAGACGGATCAGAATGTTCTGGTCCTGGCGTTAAAGCTCCTGGGGGACGGTATATACAATGTATACGGTATTTATATAACCGCTCATTGTACAATGGAAGACAATATTTAGATTTCAAGGAATGTGGAGATTAGGACTCGATGGAAATTGGGGATGAAGACACAATGTGCCTGTGTAGTGGACAGAAGACATGGCTAATTGCTGTATAAAAAAAAACACAGCGCCCCCTATCAAGAGGACATGTGTGGTATTGCAGGTCAACACCCTTGTAGTGAATGGAGCTAAGCTGCAGTCCCATATATCTAATATATATATAGCTGAATATGTGTGTGTATATGTATGTATGTAGGTGTATGTGTGTGTATATGTACAGTTAGGTCCAGAAATCTTTGGGCAGTGACACAATTTCCGCGAGTTGGGCTCTGCATGCCACCGGATTTGAAATGAAATCTCTACAACAGAATTCAAGTGCAGATTGTAACGTTTAATTTGAAGGTTTGAACAAAAATATCTGATAGAAATTGTAGGAATTGTCACATTTCTTTACAAACTCTCCACATTTTAGGAGGTCAAAAGTAATTGGACAAATAAACCAAACCCAAACAAAATATTTTTATTTTCAATATTTTGTTGCGAATCCTTTGGAGGCAATCACTGCCTTAAGTCTGGAACCCATGGACATCACCAAACGCTGGGTTTCCTCCTTCTTAATGCTTTGCCAGGCCTTTACAGCCGCAGCCTTCAGGTCTTGCTTGTTTGTGGGTCTTTCCGTCTTAAGTCTGGATTTGAGCAAGTGAAATGCATGCTCAATTGGGTTAAGATCTGGTGATTGACTTGGCCATTGCAGAATGTTCCACTTTTTTGCACTTATGAACTCCTGGGTAGCTTTGGCTGTATGCTTGGGGTCATTGTCCATCTGTACTATGAAGCGCCGTCCGATCAACTTTGCGGCATTTGGCTGAATCTGGGCTGTAAGTATATCCCGGTACACTTCAGAATTCATCCGGCTACTCTTGTCTGCTGTTATGTCATCAATAAACACAAGTGACCCAGTGCCATTGAAAGCCATGCATGCCCATGCCATCACGTTGCCTCCACCATGTTTTACAGAGGATGTGGTGTGCCTTGGATCATGTGCCGTTCCCTTTCTTCTCCAAACTTTTTTCTTCCCATCATTCTGGTACAGGTTGATCTTTGTCTCATCTGTCCATAGAATACTTTTCCAGAACTGAGCTGGCTTCATGAGGTGTTTTTCAGCAAATGTAACTCTGGCCTGCCTATTTTTGGAATTGATGAATGGTTTGCATCTAGATGTGAACCCTTTGTATTTACTTTCATGGAGTCTTCTCTTTACTGGTGACTTAGAGACAGATACACCTACTTCACTGAGAGTGTTCTGGACTTCAGTTGATGTTGTGAACGGGTTCTTCTTCACCAAAGAAAGTATGCGGCGATCATCCACCACTGTTGTCATCCGTGGACGCCTAGGCCTTTTTGAGTTCCCAAGCTCACCAGTCAATTCCTTTTTTCTCAGAATGTACCCGACTGTTGATTTTGCTACTCCAAGCATGTCTGCTATCTCTCTGATGGATTTTTTCTTTTTTTTCAGCCTCAGGATGTTCTGCTTCACCTCAATTGAGAGTTCCTTAGACCGCATGTTGTCTGGTCACAGCAACAGCTTCCAAATGCAAAACCACACACCTGTAATCAACCCCAGACCTTTTAACTACTTCATTGATTACAGGTTAACGAGGGAGACGCCTTCAGAGTTAATTGCAGCCCTTAGAGTCCCTTGTCCAATTACTTTTGGTCCCTTGAAAAAGAGGAGGCTATGCATTACAGAGCTACGATTCCTAAACCCTTTCTCCGATTTGGATGTGAAAACTCTCATATTGCAGCTGGGAGTGTGCACTTTCAGCCCATATTATATATAGAATTGTATTTCTGAACATGTTTTTGA